>NC_056729.1:24775382-24812882 GCF_019279795.1 Protopterus annectens | reverse complement strand
CTCATATAGAATCATGTTATATTTTGCATTATATTCTTTCCCTTATATGTGGCAGTTCTACTTGCTTCATGCCTAGCCATTTTCACACCTACTTGTCCTTCTGGATGTCTTAAGTCTGAGTATGGAGAGCATCCACTATGAACCAGACCACTTAGCCAGCTGCTAAATAGTCAAACAATTGCACAAACAAAACAATCACTACAGTTTCTTGGCAGGATTAAAAAATGCACAATTTATATAGTACACATAGTGCATGCAGTGTCTATTAATACAGGCTAACAATTGTATCTGAAGTGACACTCCAACCCCATGTGCAAAATGGGAAAAACGGTTATGGATGGATGGATGGATCTTGTTTTCCTTTTCTGGATTAAAGTACTCTTCCCACACATCTCCATTTATTGTGATTTATTTCCCATTAATTGTCAGGACTAGTTGACTTGAGTTGTTACTGTCTGGTAAATGAATACTGACTCTAATGTAACATACTGAGAGGACCTTTAGTTTTTGTAGCAGGCCAGAGAATGGTTGCACCTCATGTCAACAAAATATTTTTATTTGATCACCACCCTTCTTTCTCTCCACAATTCCTGTCCACCATTGATATCACATGTGTAATAATCAAGGGTCACTTTCAGATAGCTACAACCATATATGTATCCCCTCACTCCTAGAGTGTTCTTTTTCTGTTTGCTACAACTTTATGTTACACTACAAATGCACTACAAAAGATAACATAGTTTGCCAATCATTCTCAGGTGTGTTGCATATCAACATGCTCAGGAACATCTAGTTTTTTTGCTTCATATTTTTGGTATGTTCTTCATAAAATGTGTGATTTTTTGGCAAATCAGTGAGGACTGAAGTCAATAAATAAATAAAGCCACATATTAGAATTTCAGACCTCATGTCATTCAGCAAAAGCATGCTAATGTAAAACCTACTGTTCTCTCAACTTTCTAAGTTTATAAGAGCAATATTTAAAATCTGTCTCTGATTTGGTCCTTTCACCCCTCAATTATTTTTGGCATTGTCCAGAAATCTTGCATGAAATTGATTATAGGTATACAGTAATTTTACTCAACTGACTTGTCCCTTTCATGTTGTCTTGCTTGATTTTTTTAATACATGAGGTGTTACATTATTTATTATGTATAGACAGCACTTGTAGGAAACATACACTTTATTTCAGGTTCACATACACCTTGCTCCCGGCATTCATTGTATATGCACGTGTCTTTATTTAATATTACTGCACTGGTTGTCCATCTCTACACAGTTGAGTCCGGCTTCATGACATTAAATGTGAAACTCTATCTCCATACTTCATTGTAAAGATGACTAAGCAAACCAGAGCAATGCATGTCTCTGACTCTGTCCCAATACCTTGTTACTGATATGCATTTGGTATAGAAGGAAACAAAGAAAATACACTGTGCTCATCATAGGATTCATACGATTTATAGGAATTTAAGGTAACTGAATCTCATGATCATTTGCACCTTGCTAGTACCCACCTTCAAGCCCCACCCCTTTCCCTAGCTTCAAGCCCCACCCCTTTCCCTGGAAGGGCTAGGCCAGTAAAATGTGACGTGACTTTGTGGACACCTATCCATTTACCAATGTTTCATTTGAAAGATGATAGTCCATCGCACTGCTTAACCTGCAAGGGCAGCCTGTTTAAGAGGTGGGATAGGTGCTGTGGCATAAATCTCTCTCTCTCTTTCACATTTTATCTGCTGGTGAAGATTTCAGACCCTGGTTCTGGTATTTGTGGAAATCTTAGAATTACAGCAATACATGTAATCCAGGACAAATGTGTCTCTAATGGCCTGAAAGGTGAGTAACAGCTCTCCTCTCAACAGTATATAACATACTCAATAAAAGGGTGGTGCTATCAGCCTCTCTTTAAATCGCAAGGTCTTAAAGCCTATGCAGTTATTGTTAGGAATCTCTGGGGTCTTTCTAGTTGTCTGATATGTCTGTAGTTTGCATTGGACTAATTAGTGCTAATTAGTGCTAATGTAAGGCAAAGAGGACTCTTTAGATCTGGATGATACTCCCTAGGCAATGTGCTATGTAGAATAATTTTTCCAGCTACTGTTGTCACATGATGAAAAGGACAGGGAGGTATTGACCTATGTTCTAAGGCCACTAACTACATTTTCATTTTGAAGTAAGTTATTATATGTGTTGTATACTGAGGGGAAGGGATGATTTGCCTACCAAATCAGATGATATTGCACATTTCTTGCATTTATTTTGTCATACCACTCAACTGTACAGATTTTTTTCAGAATGTCCAGATTTTTGCCTCATAGTTTTGATCTATTCCTCATAGAAGTTTGGTTTTCTGGCAAATCATTGGCAAAGCATTGAGAATTGAAGTCAGAAAATAACAGGCATATGAGTTTTTGACTTCATACCCTTCAGAAAAATGCATGCTAATGTAAAAATGTATTCTATCAACTTTCTATGTATGTAAGAGCAATATTTAAACATTGTCCCTATTTTTGGGCCTTTGTCCTCCCATTCTTTATGGCTTTGTCCTGATTTCTTACTCTAAAAGGTTGAGAGGTATGTTTTGGGCCCATTTTCAGATATCAGAAAAGGACTTGACAGTATACTTCATAAGCTAAGGCCATTTAATCCAAAAAACAAATATGTGTTGTGAACTCCCACCCTTAAGCTTTATCTATTTTCTTAAAGAAGGAAAGATCAGTTGCCTATGTTAAGTTTTTAGGAAGAAATTGTTTAACAAGTAGAGGAAGTTCATTCCAGAAAAATGGGAGTTTGTAGTCATCTGCAAACTTATTAGCCAGAGGTCTTGGCTTAAGTCTGTAGATCAGAAAAGTGAAGATTGAAAAGGTGGGTTCCCAATGCTGAATTATGGGGGGCATCATTGCTTTCCTAAATATTTTCCTTCATATTTTCTGATGAGGCACCTGGCACTCACACTGTATGAGTTCTGTCTTTTAACCAATTTATTATCCATCTTTCCACATAGGAATCAATTTGTAAAGCATTAAATTTACTTACAATGCCAGCATGGGATATGGTGCTGAATGCTTCAGCCATATCAGGATATGCTATGTGAGCAGCATGGCCATTTTCAACAGCCTGTGCAACTCTCTTAAGGAAGTTAACTAGATTCATTAGACATGATCTTCGTTTGACAAAACCAAACTGCAGATTGTCAAGCCTAATGAAAAATTTGATATCACAGTTTATGAGGTCAGTTCTTATACATTCAGATGAGGCTTGTCAGGCAGATGGAGGTACAATTCCCAGGGTTAGTGGTGGGGGTCATCCTTGTGGAGGGGCATAGCTGCTGTGGTGTATTACATTTCAGTGAGAAAAAACTATACCTAGGACAAACAGTTTGAATAGTGGCTTGGAGATGGTATGCTTAGCACTATTTATTAAATATTCAGGTATTATCTAGCCAAATGAAAGAAGTATGTTTATATATGAAAACACCTTTATTACAAGTTCCTTTCTGATAACCAGGGATGTGACAGAATCAGAGATTTTTGGGCTTTGGATAGACGCCTCTCGGGTGAAGTTATTGCTGAACTTGCTTGCTTATATTTTGGCAATGTCTTGGTTCCGAAGAGGAGATGTTACTTTAAATAAGTTCAGAGTGTTATTGGGTATTATTCTTTATTTTCGTAGTATAGTTTAAGACAAATTTACAATCTTCCTCAGCTTCAGATGGCAACCTACATGTGTAGGTTGCTCTGGGAGACATGTTTTCAAGTTTTTGATATTGAGGGTTTTTGGATATGATGCATAAATAATGAGCTTTTTCTTTACTTGTAAGGATTATTTATGTTGGGGACTGCAAGAGTTGTTTGTTTATGAGACTATAACTATATATTGCTGTGGTTGGGACTACACACTCTATGCATTTATCTAAATGGGTGTATAACTGCTTCACAAAAATACCTGCTGAGTCAACACTGAGCTTTTGCTTCCATGAGTGTACCTTGAAACCTTGTCATAGAACAGTATGAGGTTTGTAATCCTTAAATACTGAGCTGTAGGTGCAGGGGCGTTAGACATTTTGAGGATGACAGTCACATTTGTATGGTCCAACTTATCCATGGAGGTAAATACCAGGGAATAATGCATAAAGTGGTTGTATTTGAAAGGACCAGAACAAGAATATTGTCTTTTAGTAGATTTGCTAACTATCTGTTCTATTGAGTGTTTGTTTATTAATAATTAATACCTTCCATGCATTTTCAGCACAGTAGTTATCGGTGCTCCAGCTCATAGGGGGTAACTAAAATCCTCTAATATAATAAATGTTTTGCTTATAGGGAGCTCATCAAGTACATTTAAGAATCCTACATGATCATTGGGGGACTTTGAGGGTATCCTTTAGTAGGCTATAAGCTGATAGCTTATCCTATTTATGGTAATCTGGAGTTCTATGAGTTAGTTTGTGGGTCTCTAACAGTCCTTATGGACATGACATGTTATTAGGCAAATATGGAAATGCCACTATCAGGCCTGAAGGCATGGTAGTTACAAAACCTAAGTATTGAATGAGTGCACTGTTTACATTTGAACTAAGTTTCAGTTGTTGTTGTTGTTGTTGTTGTTGTGTCTTTCGGCTTTTCCCGGTTAGGGGTCACCACAGTGGAACTCCGGTCTGCTAATGATTGGCAGTAGATTTTTACATGCCGAGTTGCCGGCCCTAATGCACAACCTTCAATGAAGGTACGTCCATTCACGCATGTCTCCACACAGAAGGCGCTCTAGCTGAGAATTGAACAGGACAACGTCTTACTGTGAGGAGAAAACACTACCACAGCACCACCACCGCAGCTTATTTGAACTAAGTTTCAGTAATTACACAAATATGGGAGAGCCTCAAGAAGCCATCTTAATGTGATACAGTTTTGGATTAGATATGATTGCTACATTGGAATGTCCATTAACTGGGCTCTGCCTAAAAAGACACTATAGGAGCAGCAAGGGGTTTTTGCCATATTGTGCAAGTCTTGGAATCAGAAGTGCATCCCTTCCTTTGAGAAGTAAGTCGGACTGTCAAGCATCTTATCCTATGCTGATACATCCCAGATAATCCTGGAATATTGCCAATTATAATTGTTGAAGACAATTATTTGTTTTTGTGCCTAAGCATCATTCTGCAAGAAGAAAATAAGAATTCATTTCAGTATCTTTCCTTCATTTGTCACATCCAGAGGAAGTTCATGTATGGCTTTCTCTATGCCCCTCATAATTTAGCTTCCCAAGTCAGTAACAACTACATGGACCACCATCATGTCATAGTCATATTTGTTAGATGAAAGGGTCTTCACAGCCTATGTGATGTCAGAGATTCCAGTGTGTGAAAGGCAACTCTCAGCAACCTAATCTTTGCCCAGCAATGTGAATGGATACTCTTTTTTTTTGTGTAACCATAGAATCACTTATCAATAAGGCATTTTTTGTTAATAGATTGTTTTGGAGTAATAGATTTGAAGTGAACTGACTCTTGGCGATTATTTGCTGTAGGTGTGCATGTAGGAGGTGAGGTAATGAACTGCCTGTGAGGCATAGTATTCAGAGTCTAGGAGCCACTAATAAAGATTTTTTTATAAGTTTAGCATAACACATTTTAATATGATTGTGTTTAGACTGTGGTGAAGGTATGTGCTACCCACAGTCCATGTTTTTTTATTTTTTTATGAGATAATCTTCTGAATTAGTTAAATATCTGCACCTCCCACAGGCATAAATATTGGTGTTGAGTAACAGAATATCATCTGTGAACATAAAGCAATTTTTACAATGGCTGATGATACCAAATGTTAAGAGGGTAGCAACCCCAGGGACACAGAAAGACTAACCTTCCATTTTTGTGCAGCAATAGTGAAGTTTAGTTAAGTTACACTGACTAACATAGTATAGCTATATTCAGCTAAATAAGGTGATTTAAGGAGGAAAACACCCTCTTTACTATCAGTAAATGTTAGAAGTAAGGAAGAGGAAGATTTATGGAGAGGCTATGATTAGCACTGCAATGTATAACTAAGGGCACTTATTTGCAGAAATGGCAGCCGTGAACATATGAGCAGTGTAGGGCAGCTATTTGATTCCTTAAGGACTGAACAGTAACTCAAGAGCATACTGCAACTTGTCATACAGCCACAGGCAGCTGTGGGACCTTGTGGGTTCCACTAGTAGCAGCTTATTATACGATGTCTACCTCTTATCACACATCAAAAGGCAGATGTGGGCACTTGTACATTCCACTCGTATCATCATCATCAGCAATCCCATTTTTCCTATTTTCTATATGGGGTCAGTGTGTTGTGCCAACTGTTGCCATCTTTCTCTGTTCAATGCCACTCTCCTGTCTTCTTCAGCACTCATGCCAGACTGTGAGAAGTCTCTCATACAATATATCTACCTCTTTGTTGGATACCCTTATTTTTTCTTACCTTCTTCCTGCCAGTCACCAGATTGTCTTCTGTTTTTCTGCACATGTGTCTAATCCACTGTACTCTGTTCTCATTGACCTTTTCTAAACTGGAGTTACTTTGGCCTCTGTTCTTATGTCCTCATTTCTTTATCTGTCCCACAGTGTGCATCTTACCACCCATCTCAAACACTTTTACTCCATCACCTCTATCTTCCTCAACTGCTCTGCCTTTACTGTCCAGGTTTCTGTACCATACAGTAATACTGGTTGCACTACTGTTTTGTACACCTGACTTTTCAGCTTCTTTGGCACTTTTTTGTCGTATACTACACCTAACAATTAGTGTCAGTTGGCAGCAGCACCTCTGATTCTAGCTTTGACCTCTTCATTCAGACTTCCCTTCTCCTCAACCACCCCTCCCAGATACTTGAAACAGTTAAGCTGTTCCACTATTTCCCCTTCTATCTCAATTCTCAGCTTCTTCTGAATTCCATTTGTTGCCATTACAGCTGTCCTATCTGCACTCATCTTCATCCCATGTGTCTTCTGTTTTGCATTCCATCCCCCTATCCTTTGATTGAAGTTATTGCTCAAAGTTTGCCTGTAATATCACATTGTCTATGTACAGCAACTTTGTTGATCTTCCCCCTCCGACCTCTTTGCTAATGTAGTCCATCACCAGTATGAACAGCAGTGGGCTTAGAGCTGACCCCTGTTGCACATCCATTTCCACTGGGATCCCCTCTGTGAGACCGAAGACTGTTCATACATATGTCATTGGGTCCTTGCACATAGCTTGCATTAATTTTACGAGTACTTCTTGGACTTTGAAACACCACAGTACTGCCCAAATTAGCTTTCTTGGGACCCTGTCATATGCTTTCTACAAGTCCAGGAATGTGGAGTTGGACTCTTTCCTCATCTCTAGCTTCTTCTCAAATATTTGTCTCACTGCAAACATTCAGTTAGTTGTGCTGCATCCTGATCTGACTCTGAACTGCTCATCTCACATCGTGCTTTCTACTACCTTGCATATTGTTTTATCAATCACCTTCTCCAGAACTATCATGCATTGGGAAAGGAGTTTGGTACCTCTGTACTGTCCACAGTTGTGAATGTCCCATTTGTTCTTGAACACTACCATTAGTATGCCTATTCTCCAGTCATCTGGGATACGCCTTTCTCTCCCCCACTGCTATGAGCCATTTCTCCCCTATCTTACCCAGTATCTTTATCATATCTGCTGTGACCTCATCTGAGCCTCCTGCTTTCCCTGACTTCATTTTTCTCAGTGCTGTTCTTACTTCTTCTATGGTAGGCTCCTCCTCTTCTTTCATTGTAGGCTGTGTCTGTGGCAGTGCAACTTCTGTGTGGTTTTCTTCATACAGAAGCTGCCAGAAGTACTCTTCCATCTGCTTTTGATGGCCTGTGGACTGGTGAACAGGTTGTTGCTAGTATTCCTTATTAAGGGTGTCTTACTATCTTCTTTATCTATCTGTCCTTTCCTGGCAACCTGATATAGTTTCTTTGTACCATCTACTGACTCACTTTCCAGAAGCTGATAGAGTGCCTCTGATACCCTGTTCTTTGCTATTACAACTCCTTTCTTAGCTTCTTTGCTAGCTAACCAGTATTCATTATTAACCTGGTCCGTCTTTTCTATGTCCTGTTTTCTCCAGCACTTCTTTATTTTAATGACTTCCTGGATTTCTGCATTCCACCATCAGCTTCCCTTATGTACCTTATTTCCATACCTGACTCGGCCACTTAACTGTTCTTTAGTCCTCAGACTTGCTGTTTTGATGTGCTACCATTCTTCTTCAACTCCACCTAATTTCCTGCTCTTCCTGAGGTGCTAGAGCCCTGAGTAATTCCTTGAACTGTTGTACATTCTCTCCAGTTAACTTCCAGGTCTTCAGCATAGTCTCTGTTGACCTTAGAGTCTTCTCTGACCACTGCTTTCAGCTGATTGTGGCAACCAGTGGTTTATGCTGTGGGCTGACTGTTTCACAGGGGATGACTTTGCAGTCATTGATTGTACCCCAGTGCCCTTTCCTTACTAGGAAGAAGTCTACCTGAGTTGCATGTTGGCCACTGTTGTATGTGATTTTCTGGCTGTGTTTCTTGCTGAAATTGTGTTGGCTACTATCATGCCATTTGCCAGACAGAAGTCTAAAATGACCTCTACTTCTTTATTTCTGATGCCTCACTCATGTGGACCCAGGCAGTCCTCATATCCTGCTCAGTCTGTTCTGATATGCGCATTCAAGTCACCCATTATTAACACTAATTCTTGTTGTTCTGCTTTATTTGGTAGACCCTGTGGCTGCTGTCTGCATGCAATAATTTCCTCACTATCGCAAACCTGCTGTGAGTTATAGGCTGAAATTATGAATACTGCCCTTTCATTAGACTGGAGTCTGATTATCATGAGTCTGTCACTAATTCTGATGACATCCCTCACTGTCTTCTGAAGCTTCTCCCTCACTACAGTTCCCACACCATTTCTAGCCTGTCGTCCTCCTGAGTAGCAGATTCTTGATCCCATGCTAAGTGGCTTTGCTGCACTGCCCTTCCATCTTGTCTCCTGGATACATAGGATGTCCAGCCACCTCCTTACCATCATTCCATCCACTTTCAAGCCGCATCCTGTCAGTGAACCTACAATTAGTGTAGCAATTCTTAGTTCATGTTTGGCAGGATGATTGGTTTCATGTCCAGCTTTCTATAATGTCTGGAAGCAGCGACAGATATGATTACTGATGTAGACAGAGATGCCTGCATTGCTGCAGTGCACAATGAGGTGAGAAGGCCCTAGGCACAGCACTGCACCAAAACTCCTTACTTACAACATGAAAAATCTGCAAAAATAAAATCTGGCTAGAGCACACCAACTAAAAGCAGTACAGTATATGTTCACCTTCATATAGAGCTAGTATGGTTTTCTCTCTGCCACCAGAGAAAAATCAGTCAAGTAATACAAAGTGAGGTCACTAAAATCAGACAGAAACAGTGCAGGCCATACTAGTATACTTAGTACTAAGCAAAATCAAACAAACGTCACAAAGCCCAGGTGGTAGTGGCTTCAGTAACAGAGTCAGAACTGGTTTATATTGGTCTTAATTTGGACCACTTAGGTCAACATGTAACAACTCATAGCAAATGAGAGGCTACCCACTTCTCATAGTAGAATGGGCACCCAGCAGTGTGAAAACATATTGATTGGCTCACTGAAAATAATGAGGCTTGTCTAAATCAAAATGTACTGAAGCATTCAAGTCTACTGTTTCAGTTTCCGCAGACTTGATTAGAACTGAGTTACAATAAACACTCCAGTCAACTTCCAGGTCTTCAGCTTGGTCTCTCTTGACCTTAGAGTCTTCTGTGACCACTGGAGTTTTTATTGTGACACAGTTCTGGTGAAGTTTTGCATACACCTGTTAACATATGATAAGACAAACTGTTCATTAAATCAGCACTAATCGTGATGAAATTCTTAAAAGGTGCTTACATATTTTTAAAGTTTTAAGAACTCAGTTAACCACCTTCAATAACATAATTATATAAAACATTACATAAGAAACCTAATTATGACAAACTATGAAACAGTGCAATATGCTAAGCAAAGGTAAATATTATTTAATTGGTCTGATAAGATATTAAAACACATTTGATGTTTAAGGGGTCGATGAGGCTAGTATGTCTGCTGGCATCTAATTTGATCGGGTCTATATTATAACATTGAATTTTATAAACATCGAATGTTATAATATCGAACCCGTAATGTCGAATGCTGAAAACAGCAAAGGTGCAGGACACCAAATTCTTTCCCAGGGAAAGAATTTGGTGGGTCATTGCTGTGGCTTCGCTGTTTTCAGCATTCAATATGTTGGAACGTTACGGGTCAGGTTCAGGTAAGTGTGCGATTGTGTGTAGGTTAGGGTTAGGGGGTGGGTTAAGTGAGTTAGGGATAGGGAGCGGGTCAGGTAAGTGTGCGGTTGTGTGGAGGTTAGGGTTAGGGTGCGGGTCAGGTAAGTGTGCGATTGTGTGTAGGTTAGGGTTAAGGGGCGGGTTAGGTGAGTTAGGGTTAGGGTGCGGGTCAGGTAAGTGTGCGGTTGTGTGTAGGTTAGGGTTAGGGGGTGGGTTAGGTGAGTTAGGGTTAGGGCGCGGGTGAGGTGAGTGTGCGATAGTGACGGACCTTAGGGTTAGGGTTGGGTTAAGGTAAGTGGATAGCTAGTAGTGTATGTAAAGTTTAGTTTAGGTTTAGGTGTAGGATTTTAAGTGTATGTGTGTAGATTGCTGTTTTTTGTGTGTGTCTGTGTTGTGTGTATGTTTCTCGGAATAGCAAATTTTTTCCCTGGGGAAAAAATTTGCTATTCTGACTGTTTGATGTTTTCAGATTTCGGTGTTTAGGATTCGATATTATAACATTCAATGTTAAAGAACTTCAATATTATAATATAGACCCAATTTGATCTGCCAGTAAGTAACATTTTTAAACAATTGTTTCTGTCTCTACCACATGCATAGTGAAGTGCTGGTTTAAGTGAATGGTTTCCATTCTGGGACACATATAGTGGCTGCACGTATTATAGATACAAGCCTTAAAAAGCTCCTCATTACAATACTGCTTTTTGCTGACTATAAACCCAAGGGTTCAAGGAAAGAATGGTGAAGAGCCAACGGTGGGGATGTCTGCCTACAGTCAGTAGATAACTAACTGCCATGTAACTGTTACTAGCTTCCTGAAAGCTGATGTCAGTACGGTAAATAACCATTAGCAATGATAACAACATATGCATGATACCCGATATTTTACAGCAGTTAAAAGGGGAGAGGCACAGTGCATGTGCTCTGATTGTCACTGAGCTGCTGTATTATAAAAAGGTAGGAATTTGACTTTATAAGGAGGACATAAAGAAGATTAATGATATGAGTATTGAGAAATAACCAGTAAGCACATGCAATAGCACCGCAAAACAGGCATACAAACAATGGTACTTTACTAATAAAAATCAATAACAAAAAAATATAGTATTGAAAAGTAATTTATCAAGTTTTGTGAAGCTCTTTATTAACAACGGAGTGACAGAAACATATAGGTTCATAGGTGCGTAGGACGATACTAGGCTATTGGCCCGGAGGCCCTTATAAGCCTATCCAAGAATTTCACCCATGTTCCCACAAAGTCAGCACCTGTTTTCCATGTCCAGCAGGGACACAGGTGGGATCCCAGGGGTATATTTTCTGTTTCCCATCCAGTCGTCCAGGTTCCTCTTAAAGAGCACTAGTGACATGCCATTAGTACCAGGGTGATTGTGTGCATTTAAATGGAGTTGCCAAAGCATCTCCTTATATTCTAAAGAGTTTTCCCAAACACCACCCCTAGAATCATGGGTTACAATTTCCAATACACCAAACAAAAATTTATTAAAATTATAACAAACTAAAGAGTGTCAGTATAGTGAATTGTTGTGCATTCAACATCTTTATGTTATTATAAAACATTTTAACTCTGTCATTATGTGCTTTAAGTTATTTAACTATGTAATTTTTCCAGTTTGATTTGATTGGATGTTCATTTCCATTTAAACTCATGCACCATTTGTCACATCAGTTCTGAAGAAGTCCAGTTTTTATGGACAAAAGTGCTTAACTGTTTTATTAATAAAGTGTTTGTATGCCTGTATGGCTAGCCTGTTTTGCGGTGCTACTGCATGTGTTTACTAGTTAGTTGTTTTGGCAGTAGTTTTGCTCACATTATGCAGTCATGAGAAACATTCAGAATAACTGCTAAAAATTGATGTATTTGATTATGATTTTAAAAGCATGAACAACAAGGGCACGTAATAAAAACAGAGAAAGAGCATATTAAGTATACTGATGGTTACTTGTAGGGAGCGTTTTCTTTGCTTGCTACAAACAGTTAAAGAAGAGTATTAGCAAGACAATATGTTGATGACTGGGAGAGAGAGTTCACTCTAATTTTTGTACAGACAGAGCTCTTACCTTCATAAACCACCTTGAAGTCTACTAGCCTAGTGGGACAAACCCGGCTAAGAAAGGATTGTAAAATAAAAATAAATAAATGAAATAGTTTTTCCTCTTTTTCTTTATTTTGATAGGTCATTACACCAAGTTGTGCTTCACATTTTCCATTTAAAGTATTTCCAAAAAGAGTAATAGGCTCTCACCGGGTGTAGTCAAGGACATTACTGTTATTTCTGCCTGATGGCAGAGTTCATAAGGATATTTAGTTTTTCTTTTCCTTGCCTACTTTGAGTCTTACCAGTTTTTTTCCAACTGTCACATTCCATCTTGATTGGCTGTCTGGATTCCTTCTGTACCATTTTTCTCCAATGGCCCATTCCATGAGTCTACAGCCATACTGTACAGACGTATTTTCTGACAGGCAGGTAAAAGTTAGCCCTTGCAGTCAGTGAATCCATTGTACCCTTCTTCCACCAGGTATCCTTTATGTTTATGGTGAGTGCATTGCATCCCCATTGACATGATCTTGCATACCCAGTCTGCATTTTTCTTTATCCTCTGGTTTGTACTGAGAAGAGCTCCAGAGCAATAAACAATAAAGCAAAGTTGCCATAGTGTACTGTAATGTCTTTGACTATTGCTTTCAGTGGTGTATTATGATTCTGAGAACCCATGCATAGCTAGAAATCCTTATGACTTGTCAAGTTATTCCTCAGGTTTTCATTCTTAAGTTCTTTTAGGTCTAGCAGGAGACATCCTGCTAAGCCAGGAAAAGTCTTTTGACAAAACAATATGCAGGAATACAACTTCCAGAGATTTTAGTGAAATTGTTAGCACAAATGACTAAATTAAAAAATATATACCTAAGCTTTATACACACCAGTGGAATATTTGATTCTTGACTAAAATATTCTATTGTCTTTTCCCTTAGTTTGCAGTTTGCAGTGTGCAATACCCCATAGGCTAGTCTTACCTAAATGAAAATGCTGAAGACAGGGACACTGAAACCTTCACACTGAAAATAATCAACTTACATGCATAAAATAAGAATGTTCAGTAGTAGCAATAAAACAAAACTACATTTAAAAAAATAAGCTCTTTTGCAAGGTGGTCAGCACCTCCACTGCTCCATGAACCCTAAGATAAATACACTAACTCCACTGACATACAAACACAGATAAAAAATAAACAGCAAACAAAATAAAAAAATATAGTTCTAATCCCCATCTGCAGCAGTTCACAGTATAAAATAATTGAACCTGCAGCTTCAAATATTTAGCATGGAACTTTACACTCTCTCACACTAATTCCCCCCAAACCAGCCTACAGAACCAGTGGCCATACACATAAAATAAAAATTCTGTACAAATTGCAATAACAACAACAGCATTTTGCAATACCACCACTCAGTCTGTGTCATCTAAAAAAGTAAGGATTTGATAGTCACGACTGTATTGAAGCAAACTGTTCCACTGTAGAATCACACATTCATATTTAGTAATAATGAAAAAAGAACATGTTTTAACAAATCTGTAAGGCAATTTAGTGAAATTAATGTAAATTTTTCAGGACATCTATTTTTTCCTCTTACAAAATATGTTCAAGAAAAAATACAAATTAACAAATTAAGTAATGTTTAGAAATTGACAATTATTTTTTATCTGATGCTTGGATTCACAGATATGTGTTAGCTCCTAAGCTTCCATGATCAAAATATAATTAAATAACTAATTAATTAAGTAAGTGATTCAGTAAATGAATACATAAAAAATAAACTTAGTCTAATGAAAAACTGATATAGTACATAATGAAAAATACATTTGTGGCAAATGTATAAACAAATGTTTATCTCATCATCACTGCATTTGTGGAAAACAATTTGTGTTGTGTATTCTTTACTTACTGATATTTACTAAGCAGTATCAGGGGTACAACAGGTCGCACACTTGTCATTGGTGCAGAAGACCGTGGGTTTGATTCCCACACCAGGTAGATTAACTACTAACATTACAGTGCAGCATATGGGGGTTGGGCACTGTAGAACTCTTCTGAGTATGCTGTTCTTCCAATAACCCATTAAACTAAGGCCTTATCTACTTGAGTTAGTGGTAACTCAGGTGAATGTAAAAGATTTCACCCCACCAATAAAAAAGTGAAAGGTTTGCTCTATTATATAAACACTTTTCCATCTTTCTTTCATTATTCACGTTCATTATGTTTACAATTTATATCATACTTTATACATCACAGTAAATCAGTTTACATGTTTATCTGCCTAAATACATTTAAATCTTAGTTCATCCTCCCGTTCTTTCCACCATAACCATTTTTTTATATCACGTATTACTTCCTCAGCATCTTTTCTTTTGTTATACTGCAGTTCCTCACATCTTCTTTTCTATAAACACCAAGCAGCAGCGAATACAATTTTATCCCATTTCTCAATTTCTTTTCCACTCCTAAACTTATATTTTCCATAAAACACCATGTCCATATAATGTTTTTAAATACTTTCCAGTCATAAACATCTTTAAATAATGTACAAAAACCTTTGCTTACAATCCAAAAACAATGTCATGATGTCTCTTCAGCAAAGAACTTGTAATGCGGAAGAGACATCATGATTACAGCTATTACATGTTCTTTGATCTATCATTTTATAATTCATGTAACTTTTCACTGGCAGTTTGTCCAATAAATGCAACAGAAAAATCACTTGCTTCAAAAAAAAAAATATTTCTTGCTTTATCCTTATCACTTTCTTGTATTCATCCCCATTTATGATCAATAAAATGTTTTGTTTTCATTGTTTTTATACTCTTCATTCCTTGCCATCTCTACTTATATCAGTTTTCCTTGTCTTTATTTTACTTTCATATTCCTTCTCTTCCAAACTGTTTGTTTCCCTTTTCCTTTTCTTTCTCCCACCCATTCATGCACCTTTATATTTCTTAAAAAAGAAAAATCCGAGTAGTGTCTTTTTCAGACACTTTTTTAATACCCCAAATAAATTTATTGACACTAAGAAAACAACTGGATTTATTAAATCCAGCCCCCATTTTCCTTTTACATTATAAACTACCCCTCTTTTTCACTGGATTCAACTTTGTTGTCCACAGAAAAGCAAAACGATACCAAATGAATCAGTTTCTGTACAGCTTGGGAACATACACATAACCTAAATATGCTGGCTTCCCTAAAGTATGTGTGTTTAACATATAGACCCTTTTAATGGACAACTGAAACACCAGCCTGTCAACATTCATATTGTTTAAACTTGTATCCATTGTTCTGTTGCTACTTGTACCCTTCCAAACTTAACCCCTTAGAACATCAATTTAATTTCTGGTAGAATAAATTCCTGCCATTCTTACATTTCCAACTGCCTTTCTTTTTGAATTAATTAACTGTAATCCTACTACTCCTAACATTTGTTCTGTTCTGTAAATTATCTGTTTCATCCAATCTTTGTTCTTAACTACTAAAATCATCTGCATATGTTAACATTAATGGTAACCTTATCCCTTCTGTAACTTCCCATCTACTATCCTCTAACCTTGCGCTACATGTTTGTATAACTGCATTCGTTATCATCACAAGTAACCATGTGGCTCAAAGTTAAACCTTGCTTGATCTTTTGGCCTCCTTTTTCTCCTTCCTCTAATAGAACCTTCTACCTTTTTTTTTAATAACTCAGTGCTCATTTCTCCCTCTCCTACTTCCTCGGTTTCTAATACCCCAAACCTGTTTTCCATCTCTATATGTGTTTATTTGTTGTGTATTAGTTTGTAGACTTCATCTAGTGCGTATTTTTTATATTTTTATCTAGTATTTCCCCACCCTCATCTTTTCAATATTTACTTTGAACCTTTCTTGTGTAAATACCTGTTCTTTCCCCTCATTTTCCTCACTTTGTCTGTCTTCATTTATTTGTGGACAATCAAAGCAAAAATAGTCCTCAGTTCCATACTTTCATACTTTCTACTGTATGGTTTACATTTTTTTCTAGAATGTCTAACATTTCCACACTGTCCACACATTCTTTTTGTATACTCTTGGAATAAATGTGATTTACTCCCACAGAAATAAAAAATATGCCTTTTGTTGCCTGTACTTAACACTCCTTAATTTTCCCATTCATTACTCTCACATTTGTCACATGACTGTAACTTATTTTCTGTTTTAAAGTAACATAAACCTCCCATCTAAAAGTCCATACTTTTTTGACATCCAGGACTTTTTTACTATCATGAACATCCTGACATGTTGCTGTGTCTTTCGGCTTTTATAAGGTTTGAAAAAGCATTTGTAGTTCATTATCAGTTATTCTAAATTAAAGCAACAGTTTTCTTTTTAACTGTACATTTGCACATTGATATATATAGTCCTTCTAAGAAGATCTGTTACTTCTCCTTTAGAATTCATTAACAATTTTTCTGCTAATTCAAAGGTTTCATAAGTTATTTCAGACTTCAGTTCTTATATGTATTAATGCCCTAATGTCAGACAAACTGAATCCTAAGGGAATAACACCATTGTCTACAGCACAGAAACTATTCATTTGCTGTTATCAGTTGTTTTCCCCCACACTCGAGGCCTTTTCCTCCAGCTCTCAGTCGCTCCAATCCACATCCTTTACACCTGTGCACCTTTTTCTTTCTGCAGTCTTTCAAGTGGAATATGCTTCTACTACTGCTGCATAAGCCTTTACTCCGGAAAGACTGCTCTGTGTCTGTCTCTGTTTAATGCTCTCTCTTCCACAATCCTAAAGCCCAACACACAGCATGCCCTTAAATTCAGTTACTTATCTGGCCAGATATGCCCTCTCTGTATGCACACCATCAATTACAGCATCCTTCAATCTTTCTGTCATCTCCCCACTTCCAAATATGTTGTCCATTGCTACACTCCACTGCATGACCTTCGATTCTTCTGGTTCTGCTTCTTTCATCACTTTTTGTAAAACAGTCATTCAGAACACCTGGTGTCATGATATGTACCTCCAAAGCATTTTTCTTTCCGAATTACAAGTTTCCTTTTTCCCCAGCTCATCTCCACTGACAGCCTCCATCAAAGATTCATTGATAACTGGTAAGAGACCTCTGGTGCCACCTAGAGATGACCTCACAAAGAGTAGGTGAAGTTTCTTGATGCCCTGGCCAAATGTCCCCTAGCAATATAAATAACATTTTGGGTCTCCCCTGAAAAGAGGTGACTTCCAAGTGAGACTAACCCATATTGGACTTGTAAAAGCAAACATTATGAAAACAAAAAACGCTGTATAAGCTGTTGTATAGTGCATGACACAAATTAAAAACAAGAAGACAACCAGTTACAACACTGAATTTCAGCTTGTGCAAAAGAAACATATAAATATTAGAATGTTTTACATTTGGCATGGAGTTATAGACATGTGAGATGATATCCTTAGTGATTTCTTAATTGAACATATCACACCATGCACGCCTTTCTGCATACAAAAGTATGACAGTCGATTGATATTTTGAACATTTTTTGTTAAAAATGCCTATATATTTTTTCTTCTAAATATACAAATCCTATTATGTAACACAATTGCTGTGATTTAATTTTGAAAATAATTATAGTTTAGTGGACTGCATTTTGTTCATAGGTTCCTACTAGGCAATACACCATTCAGTCCACTTGCAGCCTAGAACTGCATCTCCATTTGTATACCCAGCTATGACTTGTAACTGAACATTTGATGGAAAACTTATTTTCAGACTAGGGAAAGGCAATTACATAAGTCATTGAAGAAAGCATACTTAATCTTTTACTGATGTAGATTTGTTCATTATTTGACTTTCACAGTGTATGTCTCTGATCTGTAGTAAGAGATTTCAAAGATTAATGGATTATTACCATGTGGAATTTTGTGATGTTTTAAATGTTTAGGCAGATTTTAATTAAAGGTTTGTTAGAATGCAGAATTATTGCACAAATGTAATTTGCCACTACTAATTAAGACCTCATCATCATGTTCAGTGAGAAATAGTCTCCGATTACCTTAAATGCACCATAGGTTTAATTCACTCAAATCACTTGACTTAAATAATTTAAATCTATGATTAAATTTGTGACATTTAACTTATTGTTGTATCATGATCTGGAACACTAACTTGCTGCAAATTCCCATCATTTGCTGGGTATGTAGTTTATTACTGCTTCATCAGCAAGTATGCAAGTTGCACAGTGCTGTCTCTCCTAAACTACTCTGGTGTGCTACTTAAATTTAGAAAAAGCTACTGCAGAAATGTCAATATTTGCTAAAGCTACAATTCTGTTCTCTTCTAAAAGTCTTAAGCTCCCAATATTTCCCAGGAAATGAGTACTGTGATTAGTCAGAAACAAGCATGCAATCATCCAAGGGTAAAGTGCAGTTGTTTAAAATAACTATAGTTTAACAGTGCCACTACTGGGTATTCTAAAACAGTTAGTGCCGAGTGTTATACAAAATAGTTCAAAGAGCAGTGGTGTGCAACAAACGTGATTCAGGCATGCATGCCCTCTCTACACGAGAAATAGAGTGGTATTCATGCATGCATATGACTGCATAATGGCATGCAATTAGCATGATGGCAGCAATTTGCATGTCATTTGCATAGTGGCATGCAACTGGCTGTAATCCTGCTAACGTCAGTTAACGCATATTTAAATGATGGAATCAAACATGGTGAAATGATAAAGGGATGTATAAATCCAGTGAAAAAGCACTGCAGTACTCATCAGTTCTGCATACTGGGATTTCTTGGTGTACAAGAGCTTCATGCTGTTATGATAGGAACTGCAATAGCCTTATGTGCACAGCATGTGTTAGTCACCAGCATTAACACTAGTGCCAGTGATGCTGTGCACCACCACCCACTTCATAGATGGATTGCACAGCAGCTGACACACCAGCACTTCCATAACCACTGCCACCCAAAGACAGCACATGAAAAGTGATAGATATGTCATCTCATCATGAGATGCATGGACTGAATATCCTAGTAGGCATTATGATTTCTACACCATTAACCATCCTTGTTATTGGGACCTTTCTTTGTCTACCAGGGGACAAATTAGGAATTTCATAGCTGTTGGTCTCATGGATCCAACACCAGTTCTATAACATGATACTGGTGTATAGGGAGAAACATATTTGGTTTCCACAAACATCAGAGGAGAGAACCATCACTATGTAGGAATTTTACAAATTAATTCATTTCCCTGATGTCCTGGGAGGCACTGAATACAACCACATTGTCATCATCTGCTCCACATAGTATTCATAAAAATAATCAAAATGGCTTCCAGTTCTTCAACTGCCTGGTGGTGTGGAATGCACATTGTATTATATACAGTGTGAATATGCATGTGTACGTGCGTGTGTGTATGCATTAGCCGGGCAATATACATAATTCCCACATCTGACAAACATGCAACCTCTACCAGCATTTTGTGCAGTGTAACTTCACACAGGCTCATTTGGATGGTAGCTGCACAAATTGCCAAATCCACAGGTCAGGATATGCTGTTCTTGTTGAAGGAAGTAACAGGCAACTTATAATGCTGGTTATTGTTGTGTATTGCTGGAGACAATAGATATGCCTTCAATCTTTTGATAATTACATCCAAAATGTCTAGACAAAATGTTTGAGACAGTGTATAAGACTATGAAGTCTCAGACACAGAACATTTTCAAACATTTGTTCACACTGCTGAATGCAGAGTTCTACTGCTTAGTTACATCTGGTGGAGCACTGCAGTATACATGCAGTTAGTTATTCATGTTTAGTGCTGCATTGCACAGTATCCTAGTATGGAAGCAGCTGCAAATTTAGAAAATTGCAGGATTGCCTGACAGATGTGGTGCAACAGTAAGAAAGGAGCTGAGTACAGAGTCATTGGAGAAAGCAACTGCTGCAACACCCCTTGCAAGACAAAGGTGGCACAACTATATTGCAGCACTAGCAAAGAGGTGGCATCTGGTCCACAATTATAGGTTAAGACCAGGGCAGTGCAGAACAAAGCTGATGCATGGATTAACACACACACACACACACACACACACACACACACACACACACACACACACACACAGGCTTTGCATTGCAGTACATTAACTGACCGAACTGTGCAGGAGACAATACCTTACCCACATTGGCCAGATTGGATTAGAAGGGCTCAGACAACTTAATTTGCATAGGCAGAGTAGAGTACAGTAAAATATTACAACAATGCTATTACAGAAATAACAGTCATGGAAAGTGTATGTGGCTGTCACTCAGGAGGGCAGCGAATTGGGAGGAGTCAGGGATTACATCTTCTTTTGCCAGGATGAAGTTTCCACATCAAGAGTACTGACCCAGTGTATTGCATAGCCTGGAGTGTCACAGACTGATAAATTCTGAGCATTGGATGATATAGCACTTTTCTGCTGAGAAAGAGATATGTTGACATCTGTTGACTCAATACCAGGTGCTTTATTTGAAGCACACACAAGTAGCCACTGTAAATCCATATCCTACACCTGAGCCGGGCCTGCGGAAGGAGAAGGAGACAATAAAAGAAAACAAATACAACATATTAGCACATATCTATTGCACACAGATTTCAATTGTGCACTACAGACATGGACATAGTGTACAGACTACTTCACTTGTAAGGTCTTTCATCTCTCCTTAGACAAGCTTCACTGCTGAATCCTCTGTTTTCAGCTAGCAAAAAAGAAAGCAGAGACTATTCTGTAAAATGGGCACAGTCAACAAAAGATATAAACAGTAACATCAACTGCCAAAAATTAAACATAAAATAAAAAACCTTGCATATAGTTTTTACTGTAAAGTGTTGGCACACTCTCCCTAACTGCTGCCTTCCTCTGTTGGACCTGGTCAGTGGGAGATGTCCATATTGATTGTAAGAGTGAGTAATACCAATGGTATCACTCACCATCCTGGCAACCTGATGCCAGGAATCAGCCTTATCACACAGACTATCATAATTGCCAGGCAGATGCTCCTAATAATCCTTGTGCAACAGATGGAAAAAAAAGATCTTAAGATTCCTGGCTGCATTAAACAAAAACTCTATTGAATCCAACCTTGAACATGTCATGGCTTCTCTATAGATATTTGCAGGGAGAAAAATCACAACCTTGTATGCACTGCCATATGTTATGGACATCAGTGCATGTATACAGTGGCAGCACTGTATCTACCATTAACCCAGGAATGTGCAGGACCAAACATGACAGTGCTACTTGTTGTGACAGCATAATGTGTTATGGCAGGGATTTAGAGATGATAGTGCTTAAGACATGCAGGTAGATGTGCGTGTGTGTGGGTGTGCCTTCTTTGAAGAGTGGGCACCGGGCTGGCAATGCGACACCGTAAAATACTGCCAATCATTAGCAGTGAACCCTGTGGTGAACCCTAACCAGAAAAAGCCAAAAGACAATTTTAGTGCTCTTACCTCATTAGCATAATGATCTGTGGCCCATTGTAGAGTGTTAGACAAGGTCATCATACTGCAGGAGACCATATTCAAATAAGCTAGTCAGAAGCAGTAATTCAGTGGAAAAGACTTTTTACTGAGATGTCTGTATAGTGAAAGAAGGTAAGCCACCTGGAATTGGTATTAATGTCTGCACTACACTAAGCATCCATGATGCATAGCAGCAACATGAACAGATGGGAAATAATTGATTGGATAACGTAACATAACATAAGGGCAAGACAGGTAAGTTTCTAGTGGGGGATAACCATGACAGAGACTACAAGAGAAGTGCATGACATGTTTATGTCTTCATCCCCATTTTTCCCATGGATCGATATAATAGTTCCTGTGACACAGAACACAAGAGGAGTGCATACCAGGTTAACATGAATCTTGGGGTCGACATAGCAGACAACACAGCACAAGGGCATAACAGGTAAATGCTTCATGTGGGGACCATACCTTGATCTATGCACACAGACTGCAAAACATAATTCAGAAAGTTCTTAAGAGCCCTATATCCTCCCAGTAAACTACAGAACTCAACTGTCCAGCTATAACAGGTCTTTTGACAGCTATCAAAATAACTGTCAAAATGCAGCATGAAAAAGTATTCTCATTCTGTTGCTGCATCTATCTTCAGTATGGTAGAGCAGGAATTTCCATCATCTCAGGTAGTAGCACTCTTATTAAAGATCAGGGGACCTAGCCCGGGGTGAAGTGACTTAAAAATTCAAAAGATATGTCCGAGATACAGGGAGGAAGGGCTATGACATCAGCATAGGCATTTGCTAGCCGGCATTTCAGGTGATTATTAAAAAAAAAAAAAAAAAACCTTGGCAAGGTGCAGAAAATTACACAGTGAAATACAATTAAGGTGACCTGTGCATTACATCTTGGATATCAAAGTGTATGTATTTGAGATATTTTACAATAAGTTACTGATGACTTTCACAATGGATGCACTCTGACGTATGACAAATGAATAACTTATTACTGAAGCAGTGGGTCAGAAATTTACATTTTTTAGCTGCATTCTTTCTCTTACTTCCTGTTTTTGATTTATTTTGTTACATAAAAGATGATTACAAGCCCCCTGCTTTTACCTTATGGCAAGTTATTTATTTTAATATCTTATTAGGAATTTTTTACATCAGAGTACATTTACTTTGGTTCAGTTGCTAAGGATTAAAAGATCTTAACAATAAAGTCGCAGAAGGAATTCTGATGAGCTTCATCTTACCAAGTAATACTCCTTCAATTTCAGGACCGTTAAATATTGATGATCATTTTTCTTAACAATGTTTTACTTAATTAAATCAACAATAATGCTTGATAGGATGGCCATTATAGGGAAATAATAGACCAACCACAGGTATTAAGCCAGCATCTCAAACACCATGGTGGTCCATTATTACTGCAAAATGTTCACCCTGAAGAACTTTATAGCATCTTCAATAACTGTATTGCTCTTTTTGTAACTCATTATTGCAGGAGTTTTAAATTGCCAAACACCTTTTTGTTTGTTTCTCTCCCAGGGATAGCTCATGCTAAAAAGGCCCTGTTTACAATATGGTCCCATTTGTGATTCACAGACACATTAACTACAATGAGGAAAGACATCAGTACTGGTTTATTTGCATGTCTCTGAAATGTAGTTGACTACTGCAAAGTGCAAATCATCACTTCCCACAGTAGTTAACTGCCATGGTTGCAACATGTAGGGACAGGCGCACCCCTCCCCTCCTCAGTCACTCTTACACACACACACACACACACACACACACACACACACACACACACACACACACACACACACACACACACACACACACACACACACACACACCATACCTGTTCTTGATGTCAGAGCATCCACACTGTCTCTTTTTCCCCAGCCCAGGTAAGTCAGGAATGATTACAGTCAGTCTAGAATACCAAACTTTCAAGTTTCACACTTCATGTCCTTTAGTTACTACATCTGAGGGCAAAAGCTTAAGAGGCTGTTAGGTATGGCTAACATTTCCTGTCCCTCCCCCTTGCATGTGATGAAGTGTTGTAAGCAATGAATAATACCTGTGTTCCTACACACACACACACACACACACACACACACACACACACACACACAGACACACACATATATATAAGTACCCGCGGTGGTGGTGCTGCGGTAGCGTTGTCACCTCACAGTAAGATGCTGTCCGGTTCAATTCTCAGCTAGAGTGTCTTCTGCGTGGAGACATGCGTGAATGGGTGTACCTTTGTTGAAGGTTGTGCGTCAGGCCTGGCAAGCCGGTACGTAAAAATCAACTGCCAATCATTAGCGGACCGGAGTTCTGCTGTGGCGACCCCTAACCGGGAAAAGCCGAAAGACACAAACAAACAATATATACATATAAAAAAAAAAAAAAAAAATATATATATATATATATATATTGATAGGTGACACAGATCAGCTGCACTAATGTATCGTTTAAGGCAGAGTGCTACTGCAGGGGTTTCATGTGACAAGGGTATGTGGTTCCAGTTCCTTTTACCCCTTGTGCATTAATGTATTATTTTTAATTAAATATTTTTAAAAGAAATCCAGAGAAAACCTGCCAGTAAATACATTGGCTGGATAGTAAGGAATAAATATGACTTTAGGCTACAAGAGACAAACCTTTCCACTGGATAGCAGAACAGATACAGGACACATGATATTGGTACAAAAGATCATGTCAGGGCAATGTGAATTGGTTGTCCTTGGCAGGAGAAAAAGAAGAGAAGGAGGTACAAGGTGCAGATTTTAGGGCATAAAAACCTAACTACTTCCAGGATCTGCAAAACTACATTTTCAAAGAGAGAGTTGTAGACTCATGGAATTTGCTCTTGAAATAGATGGTAAAGAAGGAATCCACAGAGGCATTTGTGATGATATGGGATTGGTAGAAAGGGGGTAATTGGGAAGGAAGTGATGCATTAGAGGTAGAATGTTAAGGCACTTAACGGCACACTATATAGACTTAACTGTCTTCTTCTGCCATTACTCTTGAATGCTAAGCAGTTTGTAGAGGAGCTGCTCTGCAGTACTGTGAGTACTAACTCATATGTCTTTTAAGTACTTGATAATCATCCTACTCCCCTCTGTTGATGCACTGACATTAACACATGGATACCTACAGTGCCACTTATGCTGTGTTCTAGTTCAATCATGCTGTGGTAGTTGTGTGGGTTACCTTGTTTGAAAGGCAAACCATGTACAATGGATTGTTTCAAGTTATCTTAATCATGGTACTGAATTTGTGGTATTCAGTGCCATGATTAAACATCTTAAATGTGAGAAAATTATTTCTGCTGAACAAGTATGGAAGAGAGTGGCTTTACTTGTACATTTAAAAGATTTTTCGTGCATTTAAATTTACTGCGACTCTAAATGCCAGGCAATTGCTTCCAGCTTCTCAACACACAGGAACCTGGGACATCATAACCTGACTGATTGCAGGTATGAATGAATTAACACAGTTTCTCTCAATGCTGCATGCTAAGAACATCTTGCAATGTAATAAAAGAGCAATTGTTACTTTCTATGCATTCCCTACATGTATTCAAAATATAAAGCTTTCATTTAAAAGTTACTTATTTATATTTGTTCATTGGAATAGAGCACTGATCCATGTGGACCGTTTTAGACTAAACTCAGACATCTAGTCTTTTTAAGTGACTTGCTGAAAGTCACACAGTAGAGAAATAGTGGCTGTGGGAATCAAACCCTACACTAAAGAAAGCAGCTCTTGACAGCTCATTCCTTTTAACATCTGCACTAACTGACATTTAATCCCTGAAACCCATTGTTGTGCCTAATGCCCCAAATCCCGAACATTATGGGACATTATAAGACAACTCCACATCGTCACCCACAAAAGAACTTAACTTTCAAATTATCCCACTTCAACTTATTACTACTTGATGGCTATCAAAAAGATGTGCTGTACATAAAATACTCATTTTAAGGTAGTTTTATTGCATTACTGTTCAGGTCTCAGCATAATGCATCCGAGATTACCCAAGTGCAACTAACTCTGGGCAAGACTGCAATCCAAATTATAGCTTGCTAGAGACCCCCCCACCATGCTCCAGGATTCCCACTCCTCATTTCTTGATACACTGGAAAGTATTAGGGTACAACCCAACACCCTAATAATGGGTGATTTCAACTACCCCACCATTAATTGGGAAAACTACTCATGTACCAACTCTTTTGCTCAACGTTTGCTAGAATTTATAAATTCCAATGCCTTGGATCAACTTATTCACACCCCCACCGGGGGCAGCAATATCCTAGACCTGGTCATTATCAACATGGGCAACCGGTGTTCCACACCAGAGGTCAATTCCTTGTTGGTCAGATCCGACCACAAGCTAATCACCCTAGACATCCACATCCCACCCCCACCCCCAATTAGGGAAACCACCATAAAAATCTGCTCCAAAGCCAACTTCACACTTCTTAAGGCAGAAGTGGCAAACTTCATGACACTCATGCAGACGGACAATAGAAGTACGACTGCTGAATCCTACACAAATGCACTTTATAAGCATTTACACGAGTGCATGGATCATGCTATCCCTAATGGAACCAAGATGCTATCCTCCAAAAAAAGGAAGCCAGTCTGGTGGTCCTCTGCGATAAACAAACTCTACAACAGAAGAAAGAAACTGTTGCAAAAAAGAGTAAAATCCCATGACTGGAGGAACTCCCTGGTTAACCTCATTAAGAAGCTGAGATCCCTCATAAAATCCTCCAAAGCTAGTTATGAAAACAAAATTGCCACTGACTCTAAAGACAGCCACAAAGCATTCTATAGCTATGTCAAGAATCTCAATGGCAACACTCAGATCTGCTCTGAGTTAGAGCACAATGGCACTAAATATACAGAACCAACTGATATTGCCATCATCCTGGCAGATAGGTTTAGTGCTAACTTTACCCCTCTCTCCCCCCCTAGAGGGCCCATCTCTATACAGGATGAATGCAAAGCTCCTGTAATCATGGCTTCACAGGTAAAAAACACACTCTCCAAAGCCAAGAACACAGCATCCATGGGACCTGACAATATCTCAGGCTGCTTTCCACACGAACTACAGAATGAATGGCACCCTACCTAAGTACCATGTTCAATCATAGCCTCGCCTCAGGCTTTGTACCCACTGAATGGTGCACCCCAATGGTTATCCCACTCCACAAAGGGGGAGCCATGACGGAGCCCGGGAACTACCGCCCCATTAGCCTGACGAGCCTGGACTGCAAGGCTATTGAACGTATCATCATGGAACTCATAAACAAAGACATTGGTAATCTCCAAACTCTGGATCCTACCCAGTTCGGATTTGTAAAAGGCAGATCATGTCTCCAAAACCTGATTGGCTTCTTTGAAGAAGTCACCAAAGCCATAGATATGGGTAAGGTGGTTCACACAGGTTATCTAGATCTCACCAAGGTTTTCAACACCATCCTCACTCTAGAATTATAGATAAGCTCACTAAACTAGGTATAAATCCCTATGTCACAAGATGGGTTGCCAACTGGCTCATGGACAGAACCCACAAAGTAGAAAGTGAAAGTAGCAGACTCCAAATCCAACTTCATACCAGTGACAAGTGGAGTACCACAGGGTTCAGTCCTGGGTCCTCTCCTGTTTGGTATCTACTTCTCTGAAGTACAGGCTAACACAGAAGGTCTTTGGCTAACAAAGTTTGCAGATGACTGTAAACAAGGAGCCATAATCAAAACTCCTAACAATGTGGACATACTACAAAAGGGCCTCACTGAGACAGATGCCTGGTGTCAAAGCCATGGCCTAAAGCTCAATGCCAAAAAGTGTATTGTCATCCCCTTTGGTAAAAACTCTGTACCCATGAACTACCACATAAGTGGTAGTCTACTTAATGCCGAAAGTGTGATAAGAGACCTTGGGACACAGGTGGAGAGTAATCTCTCCTTTGATAATCACATTGCCACAGTGGTCAGGAAATCCTTCTACATGGCTCACCTCATCACAAAAGGTTTCTCATCCAGAGAAAAAGAGGCCATTGTTCCCCTGTACTTATCACTCATTAGACCCATTATAGAGTACAATGCCCCTTTTGGTATGTACCTCACAAGACATCTACAACAACTGGAAAGGCCACAGAAATACCTCACAAAGAGGATTACTGGCCTCAAACAGATGCCCTATGCAGACCGTCTCAAAAAACACCAGCTTTACTCCATCGCATATCGCCTACTTAGAGGTGATCTCTGCCTAATATACAAAGCTATGTCAAACCCAGAGCTGTTGAACATGCTCCACTTAAAGAAATCCCAGTCCCTCCAAGCTACATGCTCTAGGGACCTAAACCTTGTCATCACAATAAACAGAACATACTGGTGGGATAGATTCCTGTCCCAGAGACTTCCCATACTCAGGAACAGACTACCTATCTATGTCAAACAGAGCTCCTCATTAGCACTCTTCAAGAAAAATCTTGATGATTGGATGGGAAATAGGAAATTCACCCCAGGGATCACTTCTGTGGCTCTGCTCGACAGGGGCACAAGAAAATCATTTTCTTGGGTGGCGAAAGCCAGGGTACCTTTTTGGCTAGGCTTATATAGGCCCTAGGGCTAATAGCCTAGTACCTACCTATGGACCATATGAAAGTTCCAAAAATGCTCATACAGTCGGAAACTCCCAATATCAAGATTTGTGGTTCAAGCAAATGTTTCAGAATTGCCTTCATGGTATCCTTTTTTTTTTAATTGAGTTTTATTGTTTTCACACCATTGATGCAAACAGGATAAAATACTGTAAGATAACATACTTTAGATAAAACAACAAGGTACAATTCAATCATAACAGGTGTACAACAGACCCAAAGTCAGACAACTATATACAATATATACAATAAGTGCCACTAAAAGAATTCAGAGTGATATTGATAGATATTATAAAAAAATTAAACAGTAAAATATATCAAACATTAGGTTACAAGGACCTTATTTACAATTATGAGCAAATTAGTGAGATGTTCTATTCTTTTAAAATATAGTCAAGAAGAAGTTTCCAATAATTCTGGTAATAGGAGCGTTTATTAACATTGTTTATAATAATCCTGTGAGAGGATATATATTTAATAGCCATGTTTCTAAATCCATTCCAAGAAAGCTTTATGCGGTCTAACCAATTTTGTGTTATGTACAATTTAACTAATGCCATTTTAGCCTAGGTAATTTTTAATACATAATATGAAGAATAGCAAACTCCCAGGACTATATCGATTTTTGATAGCCCATCTTCTCTAGCCTTACCTTAAGAAAGCACCAAAGTTCATGTGTATGCTTTCAAAACCATAAGATATGCAACAGATCAGCTTTTAGGAGTGGACAACATGCACAGGATGGTGATATTTTAGGGTCAGAAGTATTCAGTACAACTGGAGTGTAGTAAGCACTGTTATTTATCATTAGTTGGGTATATATAAGGTTCTTAAACAGGATAAACTTAACAGTGGAGTCAATAGCTTGAATTTTCTAATTTTCTGCAAACTCTTTATCTCTCTGATCCCAGTACGTGGAGTATATTAAAGATGCTTGATATTTAATAGTGGTGATTCATTTATAGGTGTTAGAAAGCATTTTTTTTTGAGAGATAAAGTTTTAAGAATTTCTAAGAATGTATCAAGGTCCATTTCATTGATTGGTGAATCTTTAACTATTGTTGGTCTAATCTCTCTGATCTGGCTTAACCTTTATTTACTTTTAATATTTTCTTTGATTCTGCTAAAGATTTCTCTCTGTGCTTATGTATACCCCATAGATTGCACTCTTTAATAAGTGGGTATCAATTTAAGTTTAACATATTATTATTTAACTTGATATTTGGGTTTAAGTGAATAGGTTAAAGCAAGAGCAAGGATTTATTTAAGTTTAAAGATTCTGCCAGATTTTGAAAAATTCTAATGTTATGCTTTAAGGAGTTAAATATCCTAAGTAACTTACAGTTTGACAAGTTAATAAAAGGAAGGACCTTAGGATTAATATTTATTGCTTTTACATGTTGATACAAAATTTCAACAAATGTTGGAGACCAATCCTCCTTTTCAGGACTAAAATCTGAGATTTGAATTCTGCTAGAACAAATAATCTTGTACTATAAATGGAAGTCAGGTAAATGAAGCTCCCTTTTTTTCTTTAGGGTATACTAGCTTTATATAGCTGATTCTAGTTCATAGGTTAGCACTAAGCTAACTGCCTTCATGAGTCTTTGTAAACCTAGCCAATTATCCCTTGTGAGACTCAAACCCTGCATCTTGTGTTTATAAGGCAAACATCTTAACCATTAGGCCACCCTCCCAACCTCTCTTTTTAGGATACCAAATAATTTGTCTAGTTCTTTGCTGATATTCTGAAAAAAAAAATGTGTGATGGTAATATTTGATGCATTTAATTGGTGTAGCAACTTAGGTAAAATATTAATTTTAATTATTGCTGCTTTAGATAGCACTGATAGTTTCAATTGTCTCCAACTCTGAATATCATGTACAATGTTAGTCCACATTTTAAATAAGTTATTTTGCATCCTTGAATGACAGTTATGTTCAAAATTCAGTCCAAGATATTTGAGTGAGTATGTTGTCTTGAAGGGAGAAACCAGGAAATAATTTTCTTTTTGACTTAAAGGGTTTATTGGAAAAATATGAGATTTATCCTGATTAATTTGATAATCTGATACTTTTGAAAATGTGTTTCTTGATGAAAAACATTTATTTAGATCCATATTTGGAAGCTCAAAGTAAAGATTTAGATCAGCACCAAATGCAGACAGGATTACCTTTTTATTTAAGATTTTTGGAATTGAATGTAATGTTTTTTGGGAGATATATAAAATAAGGGCTCTATATATAGGTTAAACAAATAAGGAGATATCCTTTCATTTCTGAACAAATCCCACTCGACTGGTAGCTTCACTTGCATAGTTCCTACCACAGCTACGATTCTTCAGAAAAGAAAAAAAAAAAGATGCAAAACATGTTCCCTGAACCTTGTACATTACTTTTTAATCTAAGGGAACACTACAAGAGAGAGAGAAGTGAGGACATAACCCAGGCAACAAAGAATATGATAGGAGATTATGTCATATTCATAACTGCAAAATTATTTCAGCTGTCTGAAAAGAAACCACAAGAACATGAAAGTAATGAAACTGATCCAATGTATAATGTTGCAGTGTTCCACCTGTGTGAACAGTATTAACTAGTGGTCCGTATTTATTACATTCATACAATGCATTTCTATGTATCATTTTGCCTGGGTGAGGCAAAGAGGATCTGCAGTCAGACTGCTGATGTTAGTATTTTATTCTCACTACAAGATATCTGCTGTTTATCTGCACTTTCCTTGTTTTTTCTTGCATTAATTGATGAAATAAAGTTGTACTAGGCATATGATTTTGTGCCGCATGTAAATGAAGATGTTAACATATCCGCACATTGTCTGCTCCATTTTCACAGTATCTTTTATAGAAATGGTTAAAAAATGTACATTTTTCCAATAATCTTTTGCTGATCTCAACAAAATGATACAACAGTCAAGCTGCAAGTTACAGATGAGGGTATGCAAAAGATAGATACTTAAGGTCCATCATTTTGCACTACATGGAGATGAGGGTATTATAATATGTGTATAGCAGTAGTTATGACAATCTGAATATTGTATAATAATTCTGCTAATAATTCCCTCATAGAGTGTGTTAAGTAGGAGTTTGGTTTCAAATTTCAGACAGATGACGAAAATGTGAAGTTTAACAATAGCATGGAGTGAAAACAATAAATAAAATGACAGTATTCTATTTTGTTTGCTTCAATGATATATGAAGTATGACATATTTTTCTTATTTTATGTGTACTTTTCACTGAATGGAATAAAATGATGTCAATGTCAGAAATCAAGGGGGCTGAACTCAGAAGGATAGCCATTTCAAATTCAGAGACAGCCCTACCACAGTGCTTTACCATGAAGATGTGCAACAGCATGCTGGGCTGCCTCTGTGGCCATGCTTAATGGAACTGAAAAATTTTGAGGGAGTGGCCTATGCTAATTAATCATGTGCTTCCCCCCAAAAATGCCTGCAGTAAGGCCTTTTATGCAACCTGTTGCATAAATTTGTAACTAATATGTTCAAGAATATTGTTCACCCAATTGTGTTAGATGTAAGTGCAGGACAGCTTAGTGAACAGGTAGTGTTGGGGTTGTGTTAGTGTGAATGTGTATATGTGTTCTACATGTGCGAGTGTATGGGTGAGCATGTCAGCAGTGAGTTCACATAAAGGAGGGTTTGTTGTGGGGTAGGGTAGGTTAAGATGTGTGTCTGTGTGTGTGTGTGTGTGTGTGTGTGTGTGTGTGTGTGTGTGTGTGTGTGTGTGTGTGTGTGTGTGTGTGTGTGTGTGTGTGTGTGTGTGTGTGTGTGTGTGTGTGTGTGTGTGTGTGTGTGTGTGTGTGTGTGTGTGTGTGTGTGTGTGTCTGTGTGTCTGTGTGTGTGTGTGTGTGTGTGTGTGTGTGTCTGTGTTTGTGTGTGTCTCTGTGTGTGTGTGTGTGTGTGTGTGTGTGTGTGTGTGTGTGTGTGTGTGTGTGTGTGTGTCTGTGTGTGTGTGTGTGTGCAACCGTGCATGCACGCATGCATGGGTATGTCAGTGTGTGTGATTCTGTGATGACGGCTGTCTCTCTGTATGCGTGTGTGCATACATGAATTTGTAAATATGTGTGGGTGTGGTTTTTGGGGGGGGTTCTCATACCTCCACTCTCCCTTAGACTAATAAATAAATCATGTAACATTGGTAGGGAGGGCCAAGAGACACCAGGGATAGGTCTTTATATCGAGCCTTAAAGGCAGTTAAAAATATAAGAAAGACATGAGGCAGGTGGAACACTAGGCACTGGGGAAACTCTATACAGCAGGGCCTAAAGGCACTAAAAAGATTCAAGCATTGTACCTTTGCAGGTTGCAAAGAGAATGTTAGTCCTCTGCTTCACCACTAGACCCCTAAGATAACACAAAAATGGCCTAAGTCTTAAAAATGTAAAGTAATAGGGAGAGGAAGGATTAGAAACCTGTACCCTTGACATAGAAATAACAACATTAACCAATTATGCTAACTGATCAGCTAGCATTGCACGTGTTTTTTATTTACAATAAGAAGTATGAAATTCTAATCTCTGACATTATTCAATGACTGCAACAATGCATGAGTTATAAGAGACAGAGCGCCTATAAGAGACGGCAGCAGGAGCATCCTGTAAAATCAGGGATAGACTGATGAGATGGATGGGTGTGTATCTCCATATGAATGTATGCTTCCAGATAAACTAGGGAGGAACACCAGACTACACCAAGGAGATTTTTTAAAAATGACAGTCTCTTAAAAAGTTAATATAACAACAGACCTAGCATCACAAATCACTTTACAAATATGGAGATTAAATAGTTAATGTCTGGCATTATTAACTGTAAGGATATGTGATTTAAGAGAGCTGGGACCAAAACAAGAAAAGACAATGAGGATATTTTGTCAACTCAGCAAGAAGTAAGTGATATGTGGGTGTGTGATTGCATCTGTGAAAGTGTGCATGTGTGTGGGAGAGTGAATGGGGTGGTGCCAGTGCTAACGTTATGCATGGGATATCAGTGTTAACTGCCACAGGAAAGTACTAGTTTACACTTACAGTAATTAAGGGCAATTGGATGACATACAAATTAGATGAAAATGAGGTCTCTCCTCATTGTGGCTGTCTTTGAATTACATTTATCCACATTCTGTAAACAGACATCATTGGCTGCAACTTTTAATGTTGACAGTGGGGTACTTTCAGAATTCCCAGACAATTACACTTGAAGTTGAGTGACAGAAAAACAACTGCATAAAATTTGAATGACAACAGACTGTGTAATATCTCTAACCATTACGCACAAGGCAAAGACAATAATGACAGTCATCTATAGCAGTTACTTGCATAATGTAATACATGGCAAGTTGATGCAGGATTTAAAACAATCAGTGAAGTATTCAGTTTGACATGAGCATGAATTTCAAGGCATTATAAAAAAAGGAAGGTGCAATTCCACTACAAACCATTATTTTTAATACTCCATTAATATTTCAATGGTAGAAAGAGCTAGTATGATTGTTAGACATCAGGGTAGAAATGAAGGTATGCAAAAGAAAGCTGCAGAGGATATGAGACTGTGTCACAAGTGTTCAGGTAAAGGAAGATACTGACATTTGTCTCTAGCAATAGTTATAAAACTTGCATATTTTAATATTTTGGAACATAATTTGTAGTAAAATGTGTTGCATATTACTTATATTGCATTCAAAAAGGTGTAAATGCAATGAAAGTAAGCTAGTCTGTAGTGTTTTAGATTAACTGAGCTAAAATAAATAATTCATGATTATAGATTATGAGAATTGGTATAATATCGTATTACCAATATTACTGAGAGTCATGTGCTACACTGATAATATTACAAGGTATCAACAGAAAACTAATTTAGTAACAGACAACAACCTTTTCTGTTACAATTAATGGTGTCAGAAACAAGTAAATATCAATTGTGTACAATGAAGAATGAAACACCAAAACGCGGCTGCTAACATGCACTAACACTTCAGACAGGTTACGAAGTTATAATAAACTAACCCAATGTATAAAAAAATAATTTATTGTGAGCACTTTCACAAACAAAGTTGCTTCATCAGACAATAACACATGATCATTATTCCTCTTAAATAATCAATTAACATTCAAACTAACCAATCAAAATCAAAATATAATTAAATGGTTACTGGGCAACAAGGGAAACACTGCATATCCCTCCATTCATAGTTGTTTACGTTTAGTCTCCACTGTGTCAGAATAGGTTTCAATGGTAAATAATCATTTAACCCTTTTCCTGCATGTGATCTAAGTCTTAAAATCCATTTCAATTCACGATCTTCCGTGAGGTTCACTCTATCACCTATTCGCTTACTCACATAAATCACATCTATTACCATAAATTTAATGCAATGCATACCTCCCTCTTTGAATACATGTTTAGCTTCAGCACTAAACTGTTGTCCTTTATGTGTGCATTACAAATGATCATGGATCCGCTCCCTCAACTTTCTGTTCGACTTCCCAACATAAAATGCAGCATGGTGTATGCAATAATCCAATAATCCAAATATACAATATTTTTAGTATTGCAGTCTACATCCATATGAAACTTATGTTTTTCCCTTGTATCCAGATGAATAAACCTAGCTGTTGTATCTATATACTCACAAAACACACAATTAGAACATTTCCTTGTACCTTTACATCTTGTAGCTTTCCATACTTTCTACTCTTCCTGACCTTTAGGATAGCATATCATCCTTTTTAAGGAAATGTTCTTATAATAAAAATTCGGTTTCATCCCCAAAAATGGCAGAAATTCTTGGATCATCATTCAGTATATTCCAGTGCTTAACTTGAAAAACATAAAATTACTATCACCATGAAACGAACACCACGCTAGACTGCTGGAAAATATTTATCTTGTTTATTCTCCGTACATCATTCTGGTACCTCAGCTTATTGCCTTCAAGGAATAATTCAAATACAAAATACATCTCCTTTTATACATCAGTGACTAAAAGTATTTAATCAATTACATAAATTGCTCCTTATTTTAAAGTGGCACCACTTCCTATAAATACCTGTTCATTTTCTACATGCAAAATGGTTAGTGACACTTCAATATGACTTCATTACCAATATGTGAATACATGAATACATAAGCACAACTTTTATCATAAACCCTACCTTTCAGAAATGTTGTCTTAAGACAATAATTAACATTCACGATATCTTAAAAAATACATTTTAAATACATTTTAAATGGGAGCATACTAAATCAACTAGATAAACTTGGAGTATAGACTTAAACCAGTGCTAATATGACTGTAACACAATTATTTTCATTTAATTCCATGTTGCATTCATTCATGTTTGTTGGATACCATATTATATCATATTATATATAAACATTACACACAATCAATTATGAAACATTTTCAAACCAACTATGAAAAAAGACAAAAGAGGAGAGCTATGCTCAATATACTTAAGAAACATATCTAGAGACTCTTGAGAGCTCTTCCATAAAATAAATATATTGTCCAAAAACTGGTGTTGGATTCTTCATGGTACATAGAAAACTAATTTAATTGAAATCCAATCTGCCACTTATACATTGCCACTGTCTAGTACGTTTGCAGGAACACTGCAGACTGAATGACAGAGGAAAAATGTTTTTGACATTTTTCATATGTTTGTCAATATTTCAGTAAGCAAGCATGGAATAAAGGTGTGTGAGGTGTCCTTTTTAAAATGGCATCCAGAAAGACAGTTTCTTGGCTGTTAGTAATTGTCTAATTTGTATGGTTCCTTAAATACTGCCATTTGTTTTCAAAAATATAATTGGTTAAAATTTCTGGTCATTGGCCGCTATAAAATCAGAGTTATGAAGTGCAATCTCAACAATGGGAACATTGTGAAGATCTGTGTGTGTGTGTGTGTGTGTGTGTGTGTGTGTGTGTGTGTGTGTGTGTGTGTGTGTGTGTGTGTGTGTGTGTGTGTGTGTGCTGAACAGCTTTTGCATTTATACTTCTTGTGTGCCTGCTATAGTGCATGATTTATGAACATTTGTTTCAAACATGTCATTGGAGAAATGTAATCGTGTTTTTTTTTTACTTTTGTATTTATGGGTGGTTTCAAGGTATGTTTTACTTTTTTTGATGAAGTTTGTTGTTTATTAAAACAGACAAAAGCTTAGGTTTTTGAGTCCGGCTCTTTTTTTTGCTTGTTGGCTGGTTTGTCTTGCATCCTGTTACTTTGTTCTTTTGGAGCCTTGTTTGGTTGTTTCAAATATGCTTGTAGGAAAAACATTTTCTGAAGAAATGAAACAGCTATGGATGAAGTATTCTCCCCTACAGAGAATGTTAGTCAACATACCTGTGCTCCAGGGAAATGAATGGGTTAATATAATGCAGTGTAATATATCATACTGTCTCCCACATATCAAGAGGAAAGGGTGTTAATCCAGAGTAGAGTATAAGAGTTGGTAAAAGAAGAGAGTATACTCATGGAAAATCTGAATCTTCCAGGACCAGACTGAGGGATTCAGAGCTCCGGTATGGCCAGGCAGTAAAAGCTGTTTGAGAGGTTCAGCAAAGTGATGCAGAAATCTAACAGGAAGGATGGAATTCTGATTGTGGTTCTAACCAAAGCAGATGGGTTAAAACACGTCCAGATGAAGTAACCATTTACTAAAAGTAATCATGCCACTGGGTGATTCAGTGCAAGACAAATGTAACAAGACAAAACAAAGACACATTTATATGATTTTGAACTACAGTGAATTGGAGGGAGTCTGTCAGTGATGAATTAGGAAAGTGGGGCAAAGCTGAGAGAGCAGACAAGCCAAGCACATGGTACAGAGACGGAATACTTCTGCTATGGATTTTTT